>NC_059351.1:20465000-20470000 GCF_019703515.2 Myxocyprinus asiaticus
TTAATTTGATATGTGAGTGAAATGATATGTTTTGTATTCTACTTGCGAACTTTCCGATTGGCACGATGATTTGACCATATGTTTGATAGTATGTGTTCAGTAAATAGGAAACACTTCTAATTTGTCAGCAAATTAAAAAGCACCTGTTAAGAGTTGGTTATATTTTTTATTTATGCATATATATAGTTATAAACATATAGTTAACATTTTGGCTGTGTACTCAGAATGATGCAGACACACCAACGCAGAACTTTAAATGAAAACCATTGTGTTGGCCACTACACAGAGCCTAAGCTGTAGGTTCTACGCAGAAGTATAAATTGGCCTTATGGTATTTTGGTGGTTACCAGGGCATTGCTAGGTGATTGCTTAGGTACTCTCAGTGCTTACTAGGTGGTTGCTTACTGGCCCAAATCAAAAGAGCCCACCTCACACCAGATTAGCAAACACCACTAATCAAAGACTCAGTTTGTTCTTCACACAGTGCTATTATTTGTTAACCAAAGTAGTTAACTTTCCAACTTCCCTTGCTCTTTTTCCATTCTAATAATACGACTGAGTAGCAAGATTGTACTGCCATCCGGGGTCAAATTCTCCAATATCAGAGTCTGTCCCTGGTGAGAGTGTTTGGTGCCTCCGCACAGCAGCAGCTTATAATAGCTCTACACCTGCTATACTGCTACAACGGGACATACAGTTAGAGACTGAATTCCTACAAACATCCTTGACCTCAAATGCACTGATGGAAAACAAAATAAACTCTTCATGCTTTGTGTTTTTCCACTGACAGTTAAATCAAAGGTCAATCACTGGCCTAGCTCATACTGTATTTAACCCTTGAAGCCACTTGTGAGACTTTTGTTTTTCCACGTGATGCATGACTTTAATTTCAGTGTTCTTTAAAATTAGGGTTGTTAATATTACAGATTCCTAAGAGTTCTGTTGTAAGTAGGAAGTTGGATTAAGTGTAGATTCCATCCCATTAGAACAATGGAAAATGTATTTGCTAACAATGCCAGATTTCAGGTTTACTAAATTATAAATAAAAGCAGCACTTTTCCTTAAAACAGAGAACTGCATTGCACAGAATTAAAATGTTATTTAAAGGGGAAGTGTGTCATTTTTAGATGTTAAAATACTTTCTTCTATCCCAGTTTAATATGCATAGTCATGATAGTCTTTTTTTTTTATATAGTAGATGGTGGTTTGTGGAGTCTGATTTTTTATTAGCTTTTTTTTTTTTTTTTTGGTCTACAAAGTTACTGTGACAAAAGTTAATAGTAATGTTTAGTGGTTATGGATTTTTTACATTTTCAAGTCACTTTATACCACCAGCTTGTCTTATAAACAGTTTTCACCTGTTTCCGTGTTTCCATTGGAAATATCTGCCTGGGTCATGTTTTACCACTAGCCCTGTACATTACCGTACCCAAATCCTCTTTGTAATCAGCAAAGCCAGTAAAACAAGGCACAAATCAGCATAAAAGGTCCATTCCTATACTCATGGTGAAAGAGCATGAGCGAATGTTTAATCTGTTTTGCACTATGGTTGACTGCACATACTCGGCTTTGGTCCTAGGATTGTCTAATTCTAGTTTGCATGATTGCTCAGCATCTTTTGTCCAATAAGTACCATAAATCTCTTTCTTTTATTCGTTGTTTTTGCTTTTGATGCCAGGTGACTTGTTTGAGGTGAGCGTTTTAGGTTAATGCACAATAACATCTGAAATGCCTTTTAATAAATAATGGTTTGAAATGATAAAAGCTATAGAGTGCAACAGTGCTTTACCACTTTTCAGCTGTCTTGTGTTCCAAAGGTATTTTTTTCCATTAATTTTTCCCATAGGGATTTTGGACAGTACAGTAATGTACTGTACTTCATAAAAGCGTTCTAAGGCATGAAAGAGAATCATCATTACAAACTTTGATTTGAAACAAAAAAAGTATTTGAAAATCAGACTATGTACTTGACATCTTTAATGAGGGAATGAATTACAATACCATGAAGTGTTGCGGATTACATAATCGAATTCAACGATGGGAAAATAAAAAACTATTGATTTTAAAGTTGTTAATTGTAAGTATGTATTTGAAAATTTTGCAAAATAAACGTATACAAATATATACGTAGTTTGAGAGTGTAGGGAGAGCGACTCTATTTAGTCATTCACAGTGCATCATGGGAGTGGGTGGTCGCTGCAGAGCACTTTTGGCGCAATTAGTTTGCCGCGATTCTCTGATTGGAGGATCTTTCTCTTCAGGATCATGGGTAGTGTAGTTCTTAACTATAAACTGTGCAATTAAACTCTATTTTATTTATTTAAAACAAATTAAGTTGACTGATAATGTGGACTGATGGCTTCAACCGAAGCATATATCATCAGTTAACAACCTCAGAGCTCGCGGTAGGTCACATTCACCTATGGAAAAAATGTGACTTCCCAAATAGTTCAAGTACATGTTTCAGTGAAATCATTCAGCAAAAAGGAGTTCATTAGGTTTTTAATAAAACAATAGAAGTAGTGTTCAAAATGAAGACATGCAGTTCAAATACAACTTAAGTGTTCAAATCATTTTTGGGGCTGCTGAACATAACACATATTAATCACTCAAGTTACATCAACGTGCTCTTTGGTGGATATAAATATCTTCTATGGGCTTATGTGTACCACTTTGTTATGTATCACTGAAACTTATCAGTAAACCAGAGCTGTCAGTAAACCAGAGCTGTCTCACCTCCACTTGTCTTTGCATAACACCCATCTAGTTCCTGCTTCCCTTTGCATTTTTTCCATCACCTTATTTCGGTTTCATATTTCTATTTTTCCATTCTCTCACGGAGGCGGAGATGCACTGTAATAAACAGACAGCGCATGCACACGGACAGCTGATGGATGTATTCTGTAAATAAACAGGACTCATTGCTCTGTCTTAGCAGTGCAACCATAAACACATTAACAAACATACACATATACAAAGAAGAGGATAAGTTTGCCTCAAAAGTGTAAAGGCATGACTGTGTGAAGGCATGACTGTATGTTTGTTAACAGTTAGATACTCTGTAATTAAAATATATTATATAAAATACTAAAGTAATTGTATTTAAAAACAAAAACTGAGGTGTCTTCTCTACTACTGTCAGTGAATAGAAATGTATACACCGTCCAAAATCAATTTTGCTCAAATGTGTTGTTGTTTGGTGTCTCAGAAGTAGCTTTGCAAAATTTTCAGTGATCACACAGGAAATATACATTGACATGTTTCCGAATATTCATGTACTCTGAAATAAACCCCATTCTGACGAATTACTGACAAGCACCAACCCTCATTAGACATGTTTGCATCAATTCGGTTGTGAACAGCCTTAGAGACACAGGTTCTAGTCCTGTGGAAACCAGGAAGTACTCATGTTCCTCATAAACAATAATACTCATTATGTGATGTGATTCGAAGATGGCATTTTTGCTCTAAAATTACATTTTACTTCACTGATGGCTAGGTTTATGGTTTGGGTTAGGGGATAGAGTTAATGAAATATGCAGTCCTGTTGACTGTACTGCATCATTTACACTGAAAAATATAAGTAGCTTTTGGTGCCACCCTGTGGAAATTTTACATCAACACTGCCAGCTTCGGCCACTGAGAGTAGTGATTCTAATTTCGGTAAGCTCGAACTTTTCGGCATACTGTCACCATATTTACTAGAGGTCGACCGACATATCGGTTATTGGCAAACAATCGGCACCGATAACAGATTTCTGGAACTATCGGTTATTGGCAAAAATCCACACCGATAGTTTTTCCCCATTCTGCTGGAGTGGCTGGGAAGGGTCTGCTGTCATTATACGGTATGAGAGCGGCCTCTAGAGGCAAAATAAACTTCACTGATGCCTTGTGGTGTTTGTTTTGACACGTGAAACTACACTATGCATGGAGCGGAACACTTCAGATGTGGATATAAAACATCAGCAATGAAAAGGTATGTATACAGTACACTACAGTACAGGTTGTCATATCATTATAAAGTAATTTGTTTGTTGACTAGATGCTGCATTAGTTGAGAACAACAGTATGTTTGCCGACAAGGCTGAGAGGACGCTAACATTAAAGCTAACCTCAAGCGGTTAGAACAATGTGACAAAAATACACGCAAGTCCTACCCAAATGTTTAAATGTCACGATTGTTACCATCTATTACTGTCTATTTGCATTAGTATATATCCAGCTTGTAACATTTATGCATTCGTTACCCAGCTAAGATGCATATGCAAAGCTAGTGATGTGAGAAAGCAAATTAATATTTTCATGCAGCCAAGAGAAACTTATAAACAAATCAGAAACGCATCTGATTTCAATACAAAAAATGTATCCTCACTGTAATACGATGACTTCAGATCGATCACATTCAGCACTAAAAAAAGTAAGACATAGCTCAACAAATACAGTTTAACAGAAAGCAGGTGTCTCAATATGCTTCTGAAGTTCTTTTTAATTAGACACATCATTTAAAAAAACAGCGCTCCTGCGCGAGACGCTGAATAAACTGAAACAAAGGGGAACAAAGACGTTCGTCTACGTTTACATAGAAAAACAAATGGATGGTTGCAAAAGCATTCGGTGTGAACAGTCCCTTACAGTTGGTGGAGGTCTTTGGCCATTGCGTTTCTCAGATTAAGCAGTGAGTTGTTTAAATGCTTTGTTAGGAGACATGTTCAACTTGGAAATGTGTGTCTTGAGATCCTCGCATTCGGTTCCAGTCTGTTGTGTTCGGTCTGTTTGAACAGCCCCTGACTTGGGCTCATAGTCTGAGCCGCTTCACCAGCAATTCAGCCGAATACCACTGCTATCTGTGAATATTGCTACCCTGCATACAACTGTACTGAATAAAAAACAATGTGGTATTTTGCTATTATTATGAAGCTTGAGTCTGGAGTAGTAGGAATCAGTGCAAGTGTAACACTATTTGAACTGTCTATTGAAGCGTTTTCCCCCCTCATTTT